>NC_135225.1:577042-602042 GCF_052324685.1 Brachyhypopomus gauderio | reverse complement strand
AACTTCACAATCCACATTATATGATACAGATTTAACTTCATGGAAAGCAACGTTTTAGCTTCCTTCTTATTGAGAACTTTTGAAACTTTGAAATCCATGTGGAGACTTTGGTCCTCTTCACTGACAGGCAATCTAGCGTCTAACGACCCCCCTCCACCCACCTTCAACGACCCCCCCCCCACCCAACCCAACCCAACCCATCTGCATTTGCGTTTTTTTCTCTCGCACTATTCCACGATCTGCTCTAATCTGGCAGAAGAAAGGGTCTTCTCTCCCGCAGAACTCTGGGAGGACAATACCGCTGGGCTTTGCAGTACCTGTAAGCCCAGAGATGTGAAGGAAACAGCAAAATTACAGGGGGAAGAGTCATTATTCTCTGAATGAGACGTCTTGGGCTTGATCAGAGGGCAAATCAAAGCCCCGTCTCTCTGGCTACTTAAACATTCACTTTTAAAGGCTGCGTGCGAATGGGAGTGGTATGGAAATAGGGCCGTATGCACCGTGGCAGGACTCCTGTACACTCGCGCTCTCTCTCTCTCTCTCTCTCTCTCTCTCTCTCTCTCTCTCTCTCTCTCTCTCTCTCTCTCTCTCTCACACACACACACACACAGTCCCCCCCCCCCTCTCATTCGTAGAGGTGTCCCTCAGAGAGTCTGCACTGCTTCATTACAGCCGTTCTGGGGGAGCAGAGAGGGAATGAAAAAGCAAAAGATGCAAATTTGAGCACTGATAGGAAAAGGTTCAACCACCCCAACCACCCTCCCTCCAACCACCCCAACCACCCCAACCACATCAACCACCCTCCCTCCAACCACCCCAACCACCCTCCCTCCAACCACCCCAACCACCCTCCCTCCAACCACCCCAACCACCCTCCCTCCAACCACCCTAACCACCGTCCCTCCAACCACTCCAACCACCCCAACCACCCCAACCACCCTAACCACCCCAACCACCCTCCCTCCAACCACCCCAACCACCCTCCCTCCAACCACCCCAACCACCCCAACCACCCTCCCTCCAACCACCCTAACCACCGTCCCTCCAACCACTCCAACCACCCCAACCACCCCAACCACCCTAACCACCCCAACCACCCTCCCTCCAACCACCCCAACCACCCTCCCTCCAACCACCCCAACCACCCTCCCTCCAACCACCCCAACCACACCAACCACCCTCCCTCCAACCACCCCCATATTCCACAGAAATTTAGGGAGCCAGTTGTGGGTAGAGAGTTGTGTACCACGCAGACTGAAGGAGTGAACTTGTGTTTTATGGATGAAGAGGTTTCAGTGCAGATGCATCCAACCACACCTGAGACTACTGAGGAACAAACAAGTGTGCTTACAACAAATAAAAGTTTATTTTGGATCCACTTTTTTATATTTATTTATCCATCCTAAGTCTTGTGGACGAGTCCCACTGAGACAGCAACTTCTTTTTAAAGAGAGCCACATGCCCTAAATCACCTCCTCCTTCCACCAGAGGATTAAACAAGAAAAGACCACATGATCTCAGAGGCAAATCTGTTTATGCATTTGATACAAACTATTTTTAGCCATCTGAGGTACACTGATATTCTAGGAATGTGGAAATGTGTGTTTACCAAGTTCTAATGAACACAGGCCATTAAAATTGTACAGCAGATCTGACTGCAAAAGACAGAAAGCACCATTTAAATCTGTAGATATCACACAGCCGGAGCCAAAGAGGAGTTCACATGTACACGTGTTTACATGCGCTCACACTCACACGTTCACGTGTTGACATGTTTACACCCTTTCACACTCACGCCTTCACATGTTCACTCGCTCACATGGTTATTCAGTTGATATATTTATGGAGCCCATTTATGGATTTAATATCTGCTGTATAAATGATGAAAATAAAGTTAACATTAAAGGCTGGTATTCACCTTCAGCTACCACATAAGGTAATTTGATCAGTCAAAGCTGTTGCTCGATAAGAGAGACCACCCTGAATAACATGACATTTTCTATCCAACCTTAAATGTTTTTGTTACTCAGCTCTGTACTGTTCTAGTAAGAAAGACTTTTGCTTGAATTGCATCCTATGAAACAAGAGAACATGTTCAGCTCACTGAGTGATCTGGCCAATCAGAGCAGGCCGCTCGTGGCTGCATGCACGTTGTGCAGGCGTGCAGTAGCTGCACCACCACGGCAGGAAGTGTGGGGGATTCTGGGATGGCCACACTACCATGCCGACATGGAGGACAGAAGCACAGAGACGAGCTGCGTCTGGAGTGAGAAAGTCACCTGGGGTCTGAAGACCCCCTGAGGCTGATCAGAGGCACTGCTTTGATATTTCCTAACCGATTTCCATGCCACAAAGGAGACACACTTTCCTATAAGAAAGAACGCTATCACAAGACCAATCAATGGTTTCCATTCAGGGGGGCTGGAAGACCTCGCTGGTCGATAACAGATACCAGTTAGGCAGTTTGCTTACACGGTAGAGTGTGGCTAGAACAGCATGTAATGACACTGTAAAACTGGCCTCGAAATAGGAGAGACAAAAAGAAAAATACTGGCAGGGTTAACATGAACTTCTCTATATTCTCCAGAAATTATCCAGAATTTCCAGAATATTTAAAATGTCTTTCAGTTCAGTTAAAATGGTTTCAGTTCATGCATCAGAACAAGGAATATGAATAAGATAGTGGATAACAGAACTGAATACCTGATAGGCAACACTACATCAGGGTAAGTGCTGCATACCTGATTGGCAAGGCCACATCAAGGTAAGTTCTGAATGCCTGATAGGCGAGACCACATCAGTGTAAATGCCCGATAGGCGAGACCACATCAGTGTAAATGCCCGATCGGCGAGACCACATCAGTGTAAATGCCCGATAGGCGAGACCACATCAGTGTAAATGCCCGATAAGCGAGACCACATCAGTGTAAGTGCCCGATAGGCGAGACCACATCAGTGTAAGTGCCCGATAGGTGAGACCACATCAGTGTAAGTGCCCGATAGGTGAGACCACATCAGTGTAAATGCCCGATAGACGAGACCACATCAGTGTAAGTGCCCGATAGGCGAGACCACATCAGTGTAAATGCCCGATAGGCGAGACCACATCAGTGTAAGTGCCCGATAGGCGAGACCACATCAGTGTAAATGCCCGATAGGCGAGTCCACATCAGTGTAAGTGCCCGATAGGCGAGACCACATCAGTGTAAATGCCCAATAGGCGAGACCACATCAGTGTAAGTGCCCGATAGGCGAGACCACATCAGTGTAAATGCCCGATAGGCGAGACCACATCAGTGTAAATGCCCGATAGGCGAGACCACATCAGTGTAAGTGCCTGATAGGCGAGGCTTCATCAGTTTAAGTGCTGCAGGGACCCCAGTAATTAGTTGAAAATGGTTTAGTATTTCACTCCCATAGGGAGTTAGTTATGATGAATAATTACTGCTTTAATTGTCTAATGTTAATTAAACACAATGTTATTATCTCAAATTAGATGGAAATTTGTGCTGGATTGTGATTGCAACTGAATGAGAACAGTAGCCTTTCAAGACAGCTATGTTCACTGAAGAAGAGACCTTTTTCAAAAATTGTCATTTAGCACCTGACATTGCCTTGTTTTCAGATATATTGTTTATGTGTCTCTGTGAGCTCTCCCTCGCTTAAGAGTTTCTGAGTGTTCGTCTCTGCAGTTTTTCCATCAACACGACAGCACGTCAGCTTAAACTGTGTCCACCATTTATGGCTAAAACTTTCTATAAGGATAAAATGCTTAAAATGCTTAGAGAACGCAGCTGTCATCATGAGCTAACATCAACGTTGTAGGTGTCATAAAATATTTTTAGGTAACACTTCTTTATGCTTACCTAATCTGCTTCAGACCAAACGTTCCCTTCAGACTAAACGTTCCCTTCAGACTAAATGTTCCCTTAAGATTAAACGTTCCCTTAAGATTAAATGTTCCCTTCAGACTAAACGTTCCCTTCAGACTAAACGTTCCCTTCAGACCAAACATTTCCTTAAGACTATACATTCCTTTCAGACTAAACTTTCTCTTTAGACTAACTGTTCCTTTCAGACTAAACGTTCCCTTCAGACCAAACATTTCCTTCAGTTTTTCTTCTGGACAGTCTTGGTGGGTATCTTACTCTGGTATAGCATAGAAAAATATATTTAGGTAGTCTATAATGTTTAAAATGTTAAAATTTGCTTAGTTAAGGTTATTGACTACAAGTGGACTGCTATGGGTCTTCACAGAATTCACTTCCATGTTTCAAGAAGAGAACCAAGAACTATTTTTGCTCTTGCAACAAAACTGTGCTTGAATGTTTATATTGAAGGTTATATGTAGTTCCAGCAGAATTCGATTATCCAGAAATCCTTTAGCAGGTAGCATGACGGGGGAAACAGAATAACATCCTCCTCTGTAAGCAGCGTACTAAGATCAGGACACTGTGTACTACGTCTAATGTTCCAGAATGTAGTGACTGACCCACATCTTTGTATTCACCACTTCAAACATGCCACAAGCCTGCTGCTTAAGCCACACCCTCTCGAATGGGGAGGGTCAGGTTATAACCCCAAGCCTAAGCCTGAACCTGTTGCTAAGCTACGCCCTCTTGGGTAAGCCACACCCTCTCAAACAGGGAGTCCTGCTGAATGCATCTACTCTGTGTCCATCTCTGCAGTATGACTGCAGAAAACGAACAGGCCTTTCATACAGAAAGCAGTGAAGACACAGAGAGATCCAGACAGAGATCCAGTGAAGACAGTGAGATCCAGGGAACTTCGAGGCTTTCAGTAATTGCCGCTACGCTTGTAGGAAGCATGAAGGCTGAGCAGCAGTACGTCCCCTCATTACGGAGAAGAACAGCGCTGAGCCAGGATGCTAATCAGTCTCCCGGAGACGCAGGCCTCTGTGTGGTTAGTGCAGATTTACCGCGTCTCGCTTCCCACTTCCACTTTTATTAAAGATGATATTTCATACGGAAAGAAAAAGGATCTCCAGACAACTGTTAAAATGCAAAGTTTCAAGCTTGAAAGAGAAGAGTGGATGATTTCCAGTCTATTCCACCGAGATCTGGAGAAAAAAAGAAGAATGTGGAACAAAACATCAAAGACACATAAAGGAGAAGAAAAAACAAAACTGGAGAAAAGGATGTGAAATATTTAGTGTGTGACCCAACAGGTGGTCAAGAGTGTGAGGTAATGGTTTAATTCTAATGAATTATAAATGACCCATGTACTTATGTAAATCTCATGTAAATATGACATTCATTTGCCTAATTGAAAAAGAAAGTGGTTCCATATTAGACAAAAAATTAATGTATGCATATGTAATTAAATGACAATTAGGTTAACAGTTTTAATCATGGACAGTTTTTTTTTACAGATTTTAATACTATAAAAAATGATCATGATGTATCATTTCTTGGAACTATTTTTTGGGTTTTGAAAAGCGTGCTCTCAGAGTGAGAACCTCTGAGGACCATGACCACTATCTCTATCTCCATATCTACCACTATCTCTTTATCTACCACTATCTCCATATCTACCACTATCTCCATATCTACCACTATCTCTATATCTACCACTATCTCCATATCTACCACTATCTCTATATCTACCACTATCTCCATATCTACCACTATCTCCATATCTACCACTATCTCCATATCTACCATATCTCCCTCTCCATATCTACCACTATCTCCATCTCCATATCTACCACTACCTCTATCTCCATATCTACCACTATCTCCATCTCCATATCTACCACTACCTCTATCTCCATATCTACCACTATCTCCATCTCCATATCTACCACTACCTCTATCTCCATATCTACCACTATCTCCATATCTACCACTATCTCTATATCTACCACTATCTTTATATCTACCATATCTCCATCTCCATATCTACCACTATCTCCATCTCCATATCTACCACTACCTCTATCTCCATATCTACCACTATCTCCATATCTACCACTATCTCTATATCTACCACTATCTTTATATCTACCATATCTCCATCTCCATATCTACCACTATCTCCATATCTACCACTATCTCCATCTCCATATCTGCCACTACCACTATCTCCATATCTACCACTATCTCCATATCTACCACTATCTCTATATCTACCACTATCTTTATATCTACCATATCTCCATCTCCATATCTACCACCATCTCCATCTCCATATCTACCACTACCTCTATCTCCATATCTACCACTATCTCCATCTCCATATCTACCACTACCTCTATCTCCATATCTACCACTATCTCCATATCTACCACTATCTCCATCTCCATATCTACCACTACCTCTATCTCCATATCTACCACTATCTCCATATCTACCACTATCTCTATATCTACCACTATCTTTATATCTACCATATCTCCATCTCCATATCTACCACTATCTCCATCTCCATATCTACCACTACCTCTATCTCCATATCTACCACTATCTCCATATCTACCACTATCTCCATATCTACCACTACCTCTATCTCCATATCTACCACTATCTCCATATCTACCACTACCTCTATCTCCATATCTACCACTATCTCTATATCTACCACTATCTCCATATCTACCACTATCTCTATATCTACCACTATCTCTATATCTACCACTATCTCCATATCTACCACTATCTCCATCTCCATATCTACCACTATCTCCATCTCCATATCTACCACTATCTCTATATCTACCACTATCTCCATATCTACCACTATCTCCATATCTACCACTATCTCTATATCTACCACTATCTCTATATCTACCACTATCTTTATATCTACCACTATCTCCATATCTACCACTATCTCCATATCTACCCCTATCTCCATATCTACCACTATCTCTATATCTACCACTATCTCTATATCTACCACTATCTTTATATCTACCACTATCTCCATCTCCATATCTACCACTATCTCCATATCTACCACTATCTCCATCTCCATATCTACCACTATCTCTATATCTACCACTATCTCCATATCTACCACTATCTCCATATCTACCACTATCTCTATATCTACCACTATCTCTATATCTACCACTATCTTTATATCTACCACTATCTCCATATCTACCACTATCTCCATATCTACCACTATCTCCATATCTACCACTATCTTTATATCTACCACTATCTCCATATCTACCACTATCTCCATCTCCATATCTACCACTATCTCCATATCTACCACTATCTCCATCTCCATATCTACCACTATCTCTATATCTACCACTATCTCCATATCTACCACTATCTCCATATCTACCACTATCTCTATATCTACCACTATCTCTATATCTACCACTATCTTTATATCTACCACTATCTCCATATCTACCACTATCTCCATATCTACCACTATCTCTATATCTACCACTATCTCCATATCTACCACTATCTCCATCTCCATATCTACCACTATCTCCATATCTACCACTATCTCCATCTCCATATCTACCACTATCTCCATATCTACCACTATCTTCATATCTACCACTATCTCCATATCTACCACTATCTCTATATCTACCACTATCTCTATATCTACCACTATCTTTATATCTACCACTATCTCCATATCTACCACTATCTCCATATCTACCACTATCTCTATATCTACCACTATCTCTATATCTACCACTATCTTTATATCTACCACTATCTCCATATCTACCACTATCTCCATATCTACCACTATCTCTATATCTACCACTATCTCTATATCTATATCTACCACTATCTCCATATCTACCACTATCTCCATATCTACCACTATCTTTATATCTACCACTATCTCCATCTCCATATCTACCACTATCTCCATCTCCATATCTACCACTATCTCCATATCTACCACTATCTCTATCTCCATATCTACCATATCTGATTGGGCTTTTAGAATTCCAGCTAGGACAGAGTAGACGGAAGTGTCATGGAAACTACCGTTTCCATAGAGACCCAAGCTGTGATGGGTTGTTTTTGGTGTAAAAAATTTGTGAAGTGCCTGGAAAAAAAATCTTGTGAACTATCTGAGCTTCCAGGGTGTAGAATCCTCCAAGATGAGTAATAATTGATAACCGTTAGGGATGAGCTCTTCCAACCGATATTCTCTTAAGTATACTGGAATACCATTAGGGCATCTTTCATCCTTGTTCATCAAGCCCTTCGCTGCCTGATTCTGCCATCATGCTTCTGAAAGACAGAAGTAGACTGAGATGTGAAATAATATTCAGCTTAGACATAATAATGAAAGTTTACTCATGCCTAATGTAATAATGCTATATTTCATTCACGTGGCAAAGTTACGCATTTTTGTGTGGAGTTCCAAACATTTCCTCAGACGACACACAGCACAGCCTCACTAAGTATGTTATGATGTCTGATAATCAGCATGGCAGTCTGACCAGTGTGTGGTGGTGTGTTATGTGTGTTGTTGTGTTATGTGTGTTTTTGTGTTATGTGTGGTGTGTAGCCTATGTGCACTTCTGTGGCCCTGTGTTCTGTGCTTATGCACTGTTGTGATGTACTGTAGCATAGACCAGAACAAATCTCACCTCACTTCAATGTATACAGAGTATATGGAGGACAGACATTAAGACATTGGAAAGTAACTGTTTAAAGACACAGAGTGGTTATAGCAGCTACTCCTCTTGCTGGAATCGACCGGGTATCTGTCTTCTCTCCTTATTATTTAACAGATAGATGTACAAGCTCCACCCACCCACTCCTACCCGCCCCTACCTGCCCCTGCCCGCCCCTACCCGCCCCTACATTCACCCTGGCATCAGATCAGACACCCAGGACTGAGTCTCCCTAATCTGCAGTGTGCATATTAACATTCACACTAAATGGCTCTGCGTTTCTAACGGCAACAAAGTAGCAGCGACCGGACAGTTGTTAGCAAGCGCTAACACAACAAAACAACAAAATAACGGTGCAGATACATACAACTGACAACAGACAGACAGACGGTTAAGGACAACATCACCCAAAAATGAAAAAACGGTTTCCAACGGCCATTCGTTAAGTAGAACTTACTTCCCTACCCAGTTAAGTAGAACTTACTTCCCTACCCAGTTAAGTAGAACTTACTTCCCTACCCAGTTAAGTAGAACTTACTTCCCTACCCAGTTAAGTAGAACTTACTTCCCTACCCAGTTAAGTAGAACTTACTTCCCTACCCAGTTAAGTAGAACTTACTTCCCTACCCAGCTAAGTAGAACTTACTTCCCTACCCAGTTAAGTAGAACTTACTTCCCTACCCAGTTAAGTAGAACTTACTTCCCTACCCAGTTAAGTAGAACTTACTTCCCTACCCAGTTAAGTAGAACTTACTTCCCTACCCAGCTAAGTAGAATTTGCTTCCCTACCCAGTTAAGTAGAACTTACTTCCCTACCCAGTTAAGTAGAACTTACTTCCCTACCCAGTTAAGTAGAACTTACTTCCCTACCCAGTTAAGTAGAACTTACTTCCCTACCTACCAAACCATTGAGACTGTGTCTGTTAACCGTGGCAGGTATAGGAATAACAGGGCGATATGTTTTAAAAATCTAATTAAAATTAAATTAAATAATCAACATGAAGTGAGCAGCAATATTAAGCTAAGGCTAGGACTTCTAAACATTAGATCGCTTGCATCAAAAGCTGTGATAATAAACGAAATAATCTCAGATAACAGACTAAATGCACTCTGTTTAACAGAGACATGGGTTAGAGTAGACGAATATGTAAGTTTTAATGAAGCAGCTCCTCCTGGATAGTTATGTTCATCAGCCCCGTATCACAGGGCGTGGAGGTGGAGTAGCCACAATATATGACACAGATATAGGTTTTACTGTAAAACCTATATAATGGAATTATATTAATTAGATAATATGTGGAATAATCTTCCTGCCTTTATTCGGGACTCAGACACAGTCTCAATGTTTAAAACTCGACTAAAGACTTATCTGTTTAGTTTGGCCTTTGATTAATCTGTTACATATTTACCCAGTGTTGCGAATAACGCAGTTAAAAATAACGGCGTTAGGTAACGTCGTCATTTTGTCAGTAACGGGATAATATAATTAGTTACTTTTCCTGTCGTTACAACGCCGTTTACGTTACTGGTCATTAAAAGTGGTGCGTTACTATATATTGATATACTAATGCGAGCGGACCGCTGCCCAGGCTAGTGAGGAGTAACAGATCTCGATAGGTCACAGTTCTCGGTGTAACACCTGTTTAACTTAACAAGTCAGTAAGCGATTGGCTAAGGCAGCGTTATGATAGCCAATCAGAACCAGTGTTTTTACACGCGCGCCGAAGCACGCGAGTGACACGACACAAACGGAGAAGAGGCCGGAATGGCGTCAGGTGCAAGCCGAAGAAAACTAGAACTTTCAAGGCGATATAAACATTATTTAAGAAAATACTTGAAGTTCCTGAATGTCTACCAGACTGGGTATTTGATTTATTTAATTAAGAATAGAGGTTTTATTGTTAAGTTTACTTCTGTTGTAAACAAACCAGTTGTCTCAGGTTGAGAGAATTTAATTTAATTTCATAGATGTAAATGGACTTTATATAGTGTAACTGTTTACTTTTGCTTTTTTTTTTTTCCAAAGATTTGGGATTTTAAAGAATTTTATCCTGCACTGGTCTGTGGATGTGCAATAAATATCAAAAGTTAAACAATTTTCTGATCTACTCATTTCAACTGACTGTGAAAACTGCTTTAAAAAAAAACTTAATTCATTGGCATATAACCTTTTTTTTAACTGTAACGCAAATAGTTACTTTCCCTGGTAACGAGTTACTTTTATTATAGAGTAATTCAGTTACTAACTCAGTTACTTTTTTGAACAAGTAGTGAGTAACTATAACTAATTACTTTTTAAAAGTAACATTCCCAACACTGTATTTACCACATCACATATCTTTCTTCTCTGAGGTTCACCTGGGGAGTAACACTGCAGTCGGAGCCTACAATACCAGTATCATCGCTCCGACACGGAATGAAAACCTGGAGTTCATCATAAGACATTTACATTGACAATATCAACACCCAGAACTTTCATTCTAGTTACCTTATACTTAGCCTGATTGTGTGATTTATTTGTGACTTGTGTATTCATCTGTATAATTTGTTTTTGTGTAATTTGTGTGTTAACGGGCCACCCAATGGAGGATGGGTTCCCTTTTGAGTCTTGGTCCTCCCAAGGTTTCTTCCTATTCCCCACCATCTAGGGAGTTTTTCCTTGCCACTGTCGCCTTAGGCTTGCTCATTAGGGATTTGGACCCATAGTATTGTTAACCTTGTAAATCCTGTAAAGCGCTTTGTGACAACATGTGTTGTGAAAAGCGCTATACAAATATATTTGATATATTTGATATAGATATATATGATTCACAAAGAAAACTGACTGAAGATGACCATGAACATGGGGAACATGCTGTGAACATGCAGAAGAACGTTCAGAAGGTCCAGGAGGTCCAGAAGGTCCAGGACGTCCAGGAGGGCAAAACCATCTGGCTTTATGCCAGTGTTTCTCACACCAACAGAAATCAAGCATGATATCATTAATACACAGTCCTGATGGTCCACGTGCAGGATCCGCACACAGACGTCCTGATGGTCCACGCGCAGGATCCGCACACAGACGTCCTGATGGTCCACGTGCAGGATCCGCACACAGACGTCCTGATGGTCCACGCGCAGGATCCACACACAGACGTCCTGATGGTCCACGTGCAGGATCCGCACACAGACGTCCTGATGGTCCACGTGCAGGATCCGCACACAGACGTCCTGATGGTCCACGCGCAGGATCCGCACACAGACGTCCTGATGGTCCACGCGCAGGATCCGCACAAAGACGTCCTGATGGTCCACGTGCAGGATCCGCACAAAGACGTCCTGATGGTCCACGCGCAGGATCCGCACACAGACGTCCTGATGGTCCACGTGCAGGATCCGCACAAAGACGTCCTGATGGTCCACGCGCAGGATCCGCACACAGACGCATTCAGACCCGTCACCATGTGGAGATTCCCCTGTCCAGTTTGTCTTTATCATCTTCTGTAGCTGATCACACTGAATGCATGAGTAATAAATCTGTGCAGCCTTCACTATAGCCAGTGTTAACCTCAAAAACGGGACTAACTCTAACTTTAATAACTCCAATAAATCCAGTAACTCCAGTAAGCCCAGAAACTCCATTAACTCCAGTAACTCCAGTAAGCCCAGTCTCAGTGAAGGGCCCTGTGTTTGTGGCTCCATGAGCAGTTTAATCCGCTGCTCTCGTCACACGTTGGCATTTAAAGCCACTTAGACAGACAAACAGTTGTTTTTCTCTTTTGATGACCTCCTCATCCTCTTTCATTACGTGTCCCAGCATTATTCTGTCTTTTCACAGACTGTATCAATGATCTGTGAAGTTTTCCTCAGCGCAGCGGCCCAAGATTACTCAAACACCAGTGTACTCACGACTCGCCGCCAGCCGAAGCTTCCACACCACAGATCCATGATTCCATCTTCCGCTCCGTGACTCCACAAACTCCTAGAACATTTTTTTGACTTTATGTTCTGTCCATTCGTCCAATGCTGAGAAGCCCGGCATTATTAACGCACACTCTCCGATCCCGTTGAATTAAAACTTATTTATTGTGTACAAGTGAAATGTTTTAGTTGATATAATCCATGATCCGTCATTCTTAACTGCATATAATGAAAATGGTTAAATTAAAGCGTGGTCAAATAAATGTGTTTACCAAACTTCCCACCTTACGTTTCCCCAAACTATCCTACGTCATATAACCTTTACCCTCGTGACCAAAAACTCAGGTGCTTCATTATCCAAAGAAAAATAAAAATGTCGAAATCCAATATCACAAAACATAACATTTCTGCATTTGACACGAAATCAAATTAACTGATAATAAATAATAAGTGTATGCAAAATTGCTGTAACACTGTGAAATCCTACACTTCCCAGAGTACACTGCCCAGAGTACACTACCCAGAGTACACTGCCCTTGGGCCATATTAGCTGTACTGCTGAATTAGCTGTATTGTTGTAGTGCTGCAATGCCATAATTCTGTAGTACTATATTAGCTGTAGTGTTGAATTAGCTGTATTTCTGTATTACTGTATTAGTTGTTGTTATATTAGCTGTAGTGCTGTAATGCTGTAGTGCTATATTAGCTGTAGTAGCATCTTCACTAGATTACAGCATGTACATTGATTTTTGTGTGAGCAAAGCTGAGTTTTGAGCAAAGCTGATGGTGGCAAAAAATATGACAAGCACACCATAAAGCAACACATTGGATTCTCTGTTTTTTTTAAAGAATGGGTGTTTTACTATTGATTGTGTTTAACAGCTGGATGCACAGAGTGCTTTGCTGACAGAAAATTAACGTCGACCAAATCCACTTCCCAAAAATACCCTGACACCACATTATTAGACACTTTAAACACATCATTATTAGATAGTGCCTCTAAAAAACTAAAGACACAAATCAAATAACAGAAACGAACAAGATATACAGATTTTTAGAGGATACATTTTGAGTGTCACACAGTAAATCATAAAATCTACAGTTATAAGGATGTATGAAGAATATAATTCATTTCAAGATCAAATCAGTTCACTCTGTCTGGAGCTGTATCCACACAGCCTGTGACACACTCTCTTCTAAATAGTCATTTATTTGAGAAACTTAACAGCATATTTAAAATACATTAAAGTCTTCAGACCATATTTAATGTATAAAGTTAAATAAGTGCTTATTAAAGTATTCCAGATGAAATGAGAGGTTAAAACATGTGGAGGGATTTTTTCCACTAACGGTCATTTGCTGGGTCTTTTATATCCCTGTTATTTTATTCATTGAATCTCACATGAAATATCTTTCACATCACATTTTCCTCTCACACTGGCTATCTGAGAGAAGACTCAAAAGTCCTCTGAGTGTTAATAATGTCTGCACTGCCAAATTTTTAATTACACTTAAGGACATTACTCTTAAGGAACAACCCACAATACATTTTAGTTATTGGCAAGAATGGAAAATAATGAGCAAAGCTATTCTTTAAGGAAAGGACTCTTATTCTGCTAAAAATGTTTTTGTAATATATTTAATTCTAACTTATTTTAATATATATTGGATAATGTAATACATTTATTTGCTGAACGGATAATTATGCTTATCATTATTATTGCCATCATCATCATCATAATCATTATTATTATTATTGTTGATATTATTATTTTTTGTATAGGAATTGAACACAGTTTTATGAAACACTTTAGCTGAGCTCCAGCTGAGTGTTGTGTGGCGTGTATCGTTGTGTCTGGGTCTGTCATACACAATTCATAATTAATGGCAAAAAAAAGGTCGACACAAAAGGTCTAAAGCATAAAGACAAATCAGCTATTTCCACAATGGTGGAAATAGATTCCTAAACAACATTTTCTCTGAGCAGGAAATTGCCAGAAGAGTGAAGTTGCTCTGGGGACATGGAGCAGGAATGAGGACACGTGTCCCCAGAAGAAATGGCCCAAGTTCCACTTGACACAAACACAATTTCGTATTAATGAATAATTGAAAAAGTGAGCAATCGGAGGGCTTTCCACAGGACAGAGGCCACCACCATACACCCACTATACACCCCCTTTACACCCACTATACACCCCCTATACACCTACTATACACCCCCTTTACACCCACTATACACCCACTATACACCCCCTTTACACCCACTATACACCCCCTTTACACCCACTATACACCCCCTTTACACCCACTATACACCCCCTGTACACCCACTATACACCCACTATACACCTCCTGTACACCCACCATACACCCACTATACACCCCCTTTACACCCACTATACACCCCCTTTACACCCACTATACACCCACTATACACCCCCTTTACACCCACTATACACCCACTATACACCCCCTGTACACCCACTATACACCCACTCTTATTATTTTGAAACAGTTACATTCAACACATTTTGTTAAGGAATATTTTTTATTGTATGTTGTGACGTTGGCGGTGAGAGATTCCAAAACGCTGAACAGGCTCACAGATGTTCACTGATGAAGATGTTCACTGATGAAGATGTTCGCTGATGAAGATGTTCACTGATGAAGATGTTCACTGATGAAGATTTTAGCTGATGAAGGCCACAGCGTTTAGCTGTCACACATGTGCAACATACATAGACACAATCAAGATCTCACAACAGCTAATGGCGAGAGACATGTTTATATACACTACACACAAGTGTAACACATAATCTTAACAAGACAAAAGACGGGTGACACAAATGTGGGGCACTGGTACACACACACACACACACACACGTATCAATACGTATAAGGACATAACCGGACGAAACCACACATAGACACGGCCGGAAAGGGAGGAATCGGGTCCATGCTGTGACATATGTAAGTAGCCTTAAGGGCTGTGTTAAGGGCTGTGTTAAGGGCTGTGTTAAGGGCTGTGTTAAGGAGGATTTGTAATTGCATGTAGGACCTTCTCTTCAGGAATGGGCTGGGGGTGGGGGGGGGGTTATGTGGTCAGAAATGTGTTTAAAACTCTTTCAAAACACTTTCATGTTTTCTTGTTAGTCAAAGCTCATGTGCACATGGTTATGGAATAGCTTATTTATTCAAAAGACAAAATAATGTATTGGCATCCCACTTGTTTCTCAGTTAACTTTATTACACTGATTTATTTTGAAACAATATCCACATGTTCGTTTGCAGACAACACTGAGTTCAAAAGAAAAAAAAAAGGGAAAATCATGAAGCACATCAGACTTTAATCAGATACATGTTATTACTACATTTGTTTATGATCATTTGTGATAAATTTGTTAGAAACAAAACTCAATTGTTAGGGTGTGTGTGTTTGTGTGTGTGTGTGTGTTCTTGGTAGGATAGAGGAGGTGCAGGAAACATGTGTTGGGCTTTAGGGGTTTGCCACACTCCTCACATATTAACAAGAAACTGTCTCGCCACATTCATTGTGGCTCTTTTCCCAGCAAACGGCTAAAGGGGATGTGGGGAGGTTCTGACGTTGCCAACGGTGATGAAGGAGAAACTTCTGAGCATCACGGGTCCATTATGACACATTCCTGGAGTATGTGCTGTCTCAGTGTCTCAGGGTGGAGACTTCGTCTTTAATGGTGACTCATGAATTATTCCACTTCTTGTGCAGGTTGTCCTTCCTGAGGTAGTACAACAACGACATGGCGAAGATCAGCCGGGTCTCTGCTGCTAGTGCAGCCCCGAGTTGACAAAACACACCTGTTGAACACACGCTCGACCCAAGACGAGGACTTTAAAAAGATGAAAATTTAAAGAAATCCTGTTGCATCACAGTCATTTTTTTCTTCATTTCCTTTGTCATTTTCTGTTGCTCCAGTTACTGTGGAGAGAGAGGAAGGCAGAAAGAGAGAGATATAGAGAGAGGGAGGGAGAGAGAGAGAGATTCAAATATACCAACACAGAGCAGTCACAGACATACAAACACAGAAACTTCATTTTTTTATTTTTACACTTTACGTTTTAGCAGTTAAATTACAGACATTTTCTCAGTATGCAGTTCCACTTAGTATCACACACCTTTTCAAACCCTCTGACATCCACTGTGAGTTCAAATAAAAGAAAAAGGATATATTACATTCATTTTACACCATGAAAAAATTTTTTTTGTTATTTAGATAATCAAAATAGATAAAAACGACAATAATAATTATACTAATAATAACAGCAACAACTATAATAATAACAACAACAACAACAACAACAATAATAATAATAATAATAACTTTATAAGCAACTATATTAATTATTAGAATAATAATCATCATCATCATAATAATAATCGAAATAATAATAATAATGTAGATTTATTTGTATATTTGTGCTTATGTTTTTATTATTGAAATAGACGTTTTAAATTAAATAAATGTTTAAAAAACTTTCTCAGTTTTAAAGTAGAGCATGTAAAGTAAGACCACATAAAACAATAGGAAAGACCACAACACAATGCATGACGATCTAAAATACAAAAATACCGTGAGAAATGTAGCGTTTAAAACTGATCTCAGTACAGAAGGTTCAGCGGAGGGCTGGAGCAGCGAGTCAGATGATCAGATCATTTGTTTCACATCTATTCTGCCTAGCAAACAAGCTTTACATTACATTAAATGCTTGTAATAATGCATCAACATGTGAATCAGGAGCGAGTGAATGATAATTAATAAACAAGACCTCGCGTTTATAACGTCTCTCCACCTTTTTTTAGAATCGCTGCACATTTGCCGAGACCAGCCCATTTTGGCATAGTTCTGTCACTTCTGCTGTAGGCTGTCCATCTGGCCAATAGGGGTCGCCATTAACCACACAAATTCTCCCGGACTCGGTCTGATCCTCCGCTCTGCTCCACGAGCGTCTCCATTCACTCACTTCAAGTTTACCGCCCAAACAGTCAGATTACTCTTTACATATCAGAGCTCAAATGTCAGAACCAGTGTGTCATACAAATGTGCAGCAATGTAATGAGGATGCTTCAACGCAGTCTCTTAATTTGAGGTATGGATCACCCTGCTGTAGCTCTCTGTGTAATTTATGCCTTGTGAATAATAGTAATTATAAAAGCAATAATAAAATGTCATTATTAATAATCACCCCTGTCACTGTTACCATGGCAAACACTGTTACTCATCCCTTATCTCTTGTAATAGTAAAGCTTTCACTTCTGAAACTGAGCAAAGCTCCATCTTTCATGTTGTTATTATTATATTATTATTATTATTATTATTATTATTAATAATAATAATAATAATAATAATAATAATAATAATAATAATAATAATAATAATGCATCTACAACTATTTCTACAGCAATGAATTATACTGACTGAAGTCTTTAATTTATTATTATTATAATGATTTGTGTTATATTATTATTATGATTGATATTATTATTATTGCAATTATAAGAATTACAATAATTTTATTTTTCTTATTATTATACAATAACACAATAATAATTATTGTATTAATATTAATAAATAATAAGCAATAATAATAATAATATTAATAATACTTCTACAATTACTACTACTACTAGCAGTCTATTACACAGACCCTCAGAAACATCATTTTCTCATTTTCCTCCAGTGGTGTCAGCAGCTCCCACAAGTGTCCAGCGCCGTGTGGTTGGTGCGGTGGGGGGGAGGAGACGCAGGCCCTGTGTGGGCAGGATAAAAGGGCCGGTCTGACACCTCCTCTGGACCTCGACCCTCCAGGAGGCCGGAGTGACGGAGCGATGGGGGGGAGCACGCAGGAGAGAGCCCAGTGTAGACGCGGAGGAGAACCCCTGTGTCCACCGTCCCCTCTCTCACCTTTACACACACAAAAGTATGCAAATATTTGGAAGTGGGGCTCGGTCCCACACAAGCGAACTCAAAAGGTCAAGTGCTGTTGCCCATTAAGAATGCTGAACGTCTGGACACAGTAGGACAGACACAGAGCTGCTCGTGCGCCTGCTCCCCGAGGCCGTAAAGACACTCACAGGGCCGGGACAGCGCCACCAGCTGGGGTGTGGAGGGAGCTTAAACCATATTTATATTTTTAAAAATACGCACATGTTGTAAGATGAAAACACTTTAGCAACAACAAATTTTGATTTGTTTATTGAACAGTTTCTTCCCTTCAATGTCTTGGCTTCTCTCTCATTATTTTTCTCTTTCTCTCTATTTTTATCCTTCTCTCTCCTCCCCCTCTATCTCTCTCTCATCTCTCTCTCTCTTTTTTTTCTCTCTGTCACCCTCCCCCCTTTCTCTTCTCTCTCTCTCTCTGTCCCCCTTTCTCTATCTGTCTTCTCTCTCTCTCTCTCTATCCCCCTCCCTCTCTTTCTCTCTCACACACTGATGAGGGAGCTGAACTGAAGCTCCGCCCCCTGGGGAGGCTGAACTGAAGCTCCGCCCCCTGGGGAGACTGCAGGGTTGTGGTCAACCATATGGCACAAAGTCCCACATCTCTCCCTGCATGACATGACAGGCCTGGAGGAGCCTGATGAGGCTGGAGCAGAGTCAATCCTTCCTGCGCACACCACCCACACCACCAACACCACACATCCAACACCACACCACCCACACCACCAACACAACACACCCAACACATACCACCAACACCACACACACCACCAACACACCTCCAACACACCACACCACCAACACAACACACCCAACACACACCACCAACACCCACACTCACACAGCCACCACGCACCACACACACACAGGCAGGGGACATTGGGAGAGGTAGAGACCCCCTCCACTGGAGACACTGGCACCTGTACTCCAGCCACAACAGACTGGACATCAGACATTAACTGACCCATCATGTCCACTGTTGTGTCTACTGGACTGAGAGCCTGTTGTCTCACTGTTGTCTCGCTGTTGTCTCACTGTTGTCTCACTGTTGCTGAAACATGTTCACTGGTCGTGTTGGCAGCTTGAGGAAAGAGTAGCACAAACATTATCTGGCCTGTAGTTTTAGAGAAACACTGGGATTACAACATGTGTGTGTGTTCAGAATAAGGAAGTAATTTTCTTTTATGAGGATCTCAGTATAAAGCTCAGACCCACTTTGCCAATCTTCCCTTTCTGACATCTTTACCTGTCAGCTTGTGTCATATGCATTTTAATGTTATCTGCAGATTTAGCGATGAAGAGTTATGTGAAAACATATCCTGCGTCTAAACATCCCCAAAGACTTTTTAAAATAATTCACATCATTTGATAATATACCTTTTCTTACATGAAATATCTCCTTCACAGATTAGTTACTGACCAGTCCAAAGTCACATATTAACACCACATATTAACACCACTGCTGAGGTCCAAATCTGATCACCCATAATCACAAGCAGCCTGAACTGTGGATGGTATCCTTGGCATCTAAATTAAATGACACAACCCAGAGCACTTGGGTGGGGTATGAGGTGATGGAGGCGTGGGTGGAGCGCGGGTGGAGATGTCATTTCAGTGTGAAGATGAAGATTCAGTGTGAGAGATATTTTACCCTGAAGAGATGTTAAAACTAAAGTTTCCCTCAGCCCACCCTGAGAACCTCGTCTCCATGCTCACAGTTTGCGTGAGGACACCAGTGAATCATTTCTGATATTCACGTTGTACCAGGCGTGTCTGGTGCTCTTCATGTCTGTACCTTTAACCTTCTCTTGTGATTTATGAAGCATGCTTGCGTAGACACCGCCACAGGTGTTTCTACATCAGGCCCTGACAACACAAATAACAAAACTGGAAATTGTCTCATTCTGAAGGAGAAAAATTCTCAGCATGCCCTGACTGTGAAATTTTGACATGAAAATATGAGTCTTCTTGGGCTAATTAATCTTCAGTGTTTACACTGTTCATTACCACCTTGACAGGTATTTCTCTTCATGTGGGAGGGGATTTCTCTCCTGATGAATGAGTGGGCCTGGGGTGTGACACGCCCGACTACACAGGTGTCCCATTCTAGGGACGAAAGCTCAAATGAAGCCAGCGGAGCGTTGTCGTGGAGATATGAGCTATTCAAATGAGACACAAGGAAAGGGGACCTGACTGGTGCAGGTCTTTATGGTAATGTTCTCATTTGAATATAAAAGAAGCTTTTGCCACATACCCCCCCCCCCCCCAGATCAAACCTGAAGCCGACAGAATGGGCATTCTCCTCACAGTCAGCAGAGGGGGGGTCAACACAGCCGCGCCTTTGTTTTACATTCCAGTGGTGTTCAAATACAGAGGCTGAAAGAAACAGAAATGTAGGTTAAATATGAGGGACAATGCTATGAAAACAGCACTGCACTAGTGATGTACTAGTGATGTACTAGTGATGTGTGTTCACTAGAGGAGTCTCAGTCTGAAAGGAAATCAGTGTGCCTACAGTAAATACATAAAATGATTTTTTAGATTCATTGTGCACCAGGTTAATATATTTTAACAGAAAGTATCAAAAAGTATTATTAAAAGAAATCATGATGGAAAAGCCACAGATATTCAGGTCTACGCTCCTAGATATACAGCAAAGCAAAACAGAGATATTTTATTCAAAAGTAGTGTGATAAAGAATTAATATATTCCAGTTAATTACACCTTTACACCGGGGCGGTATTGTACATGACATCATCAGAACGATTCTTACTTTTGACCTCTGTCTCAAAGGCTCGCCTTCATTACGAAACCTTCCTTATAATTTAGAAATTTCAAAATAATTCACCAAGACACTCTCTCTCATTTTTTATTTAGAAACTGATGACTTAAGCATAAATAAATAATTGTGCAAGAAAGGTATGGGCTAGGTGATCAAATTTGAATCCCTTATTAATTCATTTTATGTTTTTTTCTATTCAAAGAGAGAAAGTACAGAGCAAAGAAAGACAGTTGAACACCTACTGAATTGTTGTAGAAATATGTATGAAGGCATTAACTGGGCTTGCGCTCCAGCTCACGTGTGTAAGTGTTGAGAGAACCATCATCTGTGGCACTGCAGCAGTGTTCTGGGGTTCTGAAGTTGCTAGTGCCCAGGAAAATACCCAGGATGCCCAGGAAAATACCACAGAACCACAGCCCTACAGTCACACTGGCGTCCAACGGCACTCCACCGTGCATTTACATTTACGGCATTTTGGCAGACGCCCTTATCCAGACCGACTTACATTTTTATACAAGTGAGCACTTGAGGGTTAGGTGCCTTGCTCAGGGGCACCTCAGTCATGGCCTCAGGTCTGGGAATCGAACCCACGACCCTCCGGCCACAAGACCAGTTCCCTAACCGCCAGGCCATGACTGCCCAAGCAGCATGACTGCTTTCTTAAAGAACACTGGTTCCAAAATAATGTGGTTCTATAATAATCTGGTCCAATAATGATGTGGTTCCATAATGATGTGTGCCACATACAGGGGAGATGCCAGGAGAACTTTGCTCTTGAACCTTGCCTTTCTGAGCAGTGCTAGTCTCTAGGGATGTTCACTACATATGGACCACCAAGGGCTCTGACCAGGGATGTGCACCTGGTGGACCAGCTGTGTCCATGGCTTTGGAATGGTAACAACAGTCTCAGCAAGATGAGAACCAATGAGAATGACCAATGAGACGTGATCACCATGCTGTTAGCTTCCGATAGTTAGTCCATGCTGCAACCGCTGACTTCTGGGTATCTGTGGTCCTGCCTGAGCCGGTCCTGCCTCAGGACCACAATGCATATATTTGAATTAGTGAAACATGTCCGTAATGACTGTATCTGAGATACAGGAAAAGCAATAAGAGTAAATGCAACAGAAATCTTCACAGGTACACATGAGGACAAACCCTCTCACACAACCTTCCTTTGTAACCAATAAACTTACCTCATTAATTTTTCCAATTATTATTCCTTTTTGGTTTCTGTTCTACCAGGGCCAAGCTGCAGAGCAAATGAAGACAGAATAATTAGTTACTCCCAATATCACGGAGTCTTCGCACAGAGCCAGGTCAGTGCGAGCATCCCGTCGATTCTGACATTTTAAATTACCTGAACAATACCTGAAGCAATCTGTGGACCTAATTAACTTCCCACCGAGACCAAATGTACACATCATTTAAAAAGATAGATATGAGAGAACTGAACCTGGCCCCGCCCCCTCTGCTGAAAGCCCCGCCCCCTCTGCTGAAAGCCGCACTCATATGCAGAGACTGATGCTCTATTGCTGTATGTATTATATTATAGAGTGGGGGACTTTCCTTCCATCAAGTAATCAATGCGCCATTGGAACGAGTTCATTTTAATGCACTCAATCTTTCCTTTGATGTTTATGGCTTACGGGCGTAGCAGCATCGGGATACAGGAGTGTTATATGGCTTCAGTTTGGGCCCATTTCATCAAATATTCATGTAGGCAGAAACGGGCATCAGAATAGGAGTGAAGGAGAATTACACTCACTGTCTGTCTCTCTCACCCTCTCACCCTGCCTCTCACTCCTCACCCTCTCACCCTCTCACTCCTCACCCTCTCACCCTCTCAGCCTCTCACCTCCTCACCCTCTCACCCTGCCTCTCACCCTCTCACCCCTCACCCTCTCACCCTGCCTCTCACCCTCTCACCCCTCACCCTCTCACCCTGCCTCTCACCCTCTCACCCCTCACCCTCTCACCCTGCCTCTCTCTCACCCTCTCACCCTGCCTCTCTCCCCCTCACCCTCTCACCCTGCCTCTCTCCCCCTCACCCTCTCACCCTGCCTCTCACACTCTCACCCCTCACCCTCTCACCCTGCCTCTCTCTCACCCTCTCACCCTCTCACCCTGCCTCTCTCCCCCTCACCCTCTCACCCTGCCTCTCACCCTCTCACCCTCTTTTTTCATCTCTTACTCTTTCTCTCTCCCCTCTCTCTATCTGCCTCTCTCTTTTGCTCCACCTTCCTGTTTTTGAGCTCACTAAACAATGCTCCTCTCAGCCCTGGTGTGTGTTTACCAGATGGAGGTGAAGTTTCTGCTCGTGAATGTCAGGGTTCTGCCCACTACGCTGGACAGGTCTGCTAAAAGCAAATGATGCAAAAAGCTGAAATTTGGAAAAAAAGTTATCTGTCCATTCATCACATCAGTCTCCTAACTCACAATCTCTCTCTCTCTCTCTCTCTCTGTCTCTCTGTCTCTCTGTATCTCTCTCTCTCCATCTCTCTCTCTCTGTCTCTCTCTCTCTCTCTGGTCCCAGGTGAAACACAACAAGCAGGTTTATTCTTTCCCTCTTTATGTCCATGGTTCACTTGAGCAGTTTCACTATGACACTCCCAGTAATCTGAATTTTGCACAGTTTCTTGAAGCCCTTTATGTGAAAAGCATGTTTCCTAAGTGTGGGTAAATACTGAAATACCCTTGGCTTCCATTTGTCCTTTTACAAAGAAACACATTTTTGAAAAGAGATCAAGATCTGGTCACTCACTTTACTTACACAAACTGCACATGAATTCTTAAACATAAACATAGTACTGTAGCATTAAGTAGATTCTACTTGAGTCTGAGCTTACTCAGTGAGGTCTGATTTACCTCAGTCAGGTCTAAGATTCAATATTAATTAAACTTGGTTCACACAATAATAAAGAGTAATTCAGTGTTTGCTTTTGTCAGACACATTCCATTTGATGTCATAATGCACACTCAGCAGACTTCAGTGGAGCTAATACAGATGTTCCTTTAATATTTTACACCATTCCAAAGCTTGCCTCACTAATTAGACTCACTTTCTGTTGGGTATAAGTACAATTTCTTCACACCTCTACTGAGTGCAGACTAATAGATCTGAATGTTACTTACTACAATGCCCATGATGCATTGTGGCACACATTCCTTACTTGCAGCCCAATGACTCCGGTTGTTAGGTAAGAAATGTGAAGTAGTTTGGACAACCAAAGCTGAACTGGAGAATCCATCCAAGCCTTTGCTCTGTGTGTGTGTGTATGCTTCCTACAGTGAGGAGCCCCAAAGATCAATAAGAAAATGTGGAGTCACTTTATACACACTCACAATCTCTGATGACCTTAAGCACGGACGTAATTTTGGGGGGGGGGACGGGGGGGGACATGTTTTTACGGTTAAAACCAAATATTTAAATAGCGACGAATCCATGTCCCCCCCACTTTTGAAATCAAAATTACGTCCATGACCTTAAGCACTGTGATGCTTCTGTAAAGTGCTGCTGTAATCAGTACCTCTGAAATCAGTACCTCTTTAAACAATACCTCTGTAATCAGTACCTCTGAAATCAGCACCTATGTAAAGTGTTGCTTTAATTAGTACCTCTGTAATCAGTACCTCTTTAATCAGTACCTCTGAAATCAGCACCTCTGTATTCAGCACCTCTGTAATCAGTACCTCTGTAAAGTGTTGCTG
>NC_135225.1:552042-567042 GCF_052324685.1 Brachyhypopomus gauderio | reverse complement strand
ATGTACTAGACTACCCCTCTATACATACTACATCATGTAAGACTACCCCTTGCTGGGTGGCTATCCACCTCAGAACAGAAAGCGACCATCATCAATATGGTCAGAGCAAACAACTTCAACAACACATCATTACTGACAACGTCACCATCAACAACATCCATTCAGTGAGTCTATCCGGACTGGGACAGTGACAGTGTGAAACAACTGTGCTATGAATTTGACACTCATCATCATTGTGTGTGTAGCATTGGCTGCTGTGTTTTAAGTTTAGACAAAATAGTTTCAGAAAGTGGGTCTTAGCATCTGCAAAAATTATTAGTTTTGTTTGTTTGCTTGCTTTATTTATACTGATACTCAGTATCGCCAGACAGTGGTAAAATCATAGTTTATCAGACAGTAGTAAAATCATAGTTTAGTTGACAGTGGTAAAATCAGTTTAGAGTTTTCTTTGTTATTAAGGTCACTTAGGCTTTGTGATTTTTCTGCTAGTTTAATTTGACATGTTCAAATATTTATTAGTGCATAAACATATGAATTTTAATATTAATATATTGAATGTATTACTATCAAATCTGCTGTTTTACTATGACATTGAATCCCTAATTAAAATGTCAACTACTGCAGCTCAAACCACCTAACATGTCCTAACATGTCCTAACATGGCCCAACATGGCCCAACATGGCCTAACATGTCCTAACATGGCCCAACATGGCCCAATATGGCCTAACATGGCCTAACATGTCCTAACATGACCCAACGTGTCCTAACACTGCCTAACATGTCCTAACATGGCCCAACATGTCCATGGCCCAACATGAAACCTTGCGATTCTGCAACTGGATGTCTCACCATGATATTGAGATCTGCTTGTATTCAACATGCTGCATTATTAAATAGAATTAAATATCATGAAAACTCCTCTACCATAGCACCAATCCATTTTAGATAATAAGACATAATCAAATCACCATAATTCTCTCATTTGTTTGTACGTACCCATAGACTCACTGTGTAGTCATGAGGTAACTGAGCAGCGAGGTGATGACATACAGAATATTTCGCAATTCTGACATCTGAGTGTTTTTCCAAAGATACAAGAAAAGCTTTTATTTCCAGTGTTTCTAAACACAATGACTACACACAGTGACTAAACACAGTGACTTCACACAGTGACTAAACAACCCTTCAGGTTGTCAGTTGTCATGTTGATATAATTATTATGATGATGTAACCGTGTACAGTGGAGCACAACGGAGTGTGTTACATAGTGTGAATTACACAGAGCAAGTAACAGTGTGTGTTACACATGATTGATTGCTCAGTTCAGAACCACAACAGTCGAACATCACAGCCTGGGGCTGGGCGGGGCTGGATGTGTGAAGCATGTGGGGTGTGTGGGGCGTGTGGGGTGTGTGGGGTGTACAGGGTGTGTGGGGTATATGGGGTGTATGGGGTGTGTGGTGTGCGGGCGTGCAGGTGCGTACAGGTGTGCAGGTGCGTGCGGGGCTTGTGGGATGTGTGGGGTGTGTGGGATGTGTGGAGCATGTGGGGTGTGTGGGGTGTGTGGGGTGTGTGGGGTGTGTGGGGTGTGTGGAGCATGTGGGGTGTGTGGGGTGTGCGGGGTGTGTGGGCGTGCAGGGGCGTGTGGGGTGTGTGGGCGTGCAGGGGCGTGTGGGGTGTGTGGGATGTGTGGGGTGTATGGGGTGTGTGGGGCGTGTGGGGTGTGTGGGGTGTGTGGCAGGCACGTTAAACAACCTGGGTGACGTGCTGCCGTTTCAGCAGGATGCCACTCAGCCAGGAGGCAGCTGGGTTTGAAAGGCTGAGAATAAGGTCAGAGTCGCCCTGCTGCATTATTGATACTCACTGCTCACCAGTGTCAGCGCAGAACCTGTCCACAAGCTAGTGGAAGAAAGAGCTGCATCCTGAAATCACATACAGACACAGATGTAAACACACACACACACACAGGAATCATATACAGATACAGATGTAAACACACACACTGGAATCAGATACAGATGTAAACACACACACACACACACACACACACACACACACACACACACACACACAGGAATCATATACAGATACAGATGTAAACACACACACTGGAATCAGATACAGATGTAAACACACGCACGCACACACACACGCACGCGCACACACACACACACACACACACTGGAATCATATACAGATACAGATGTAAACACACACACACACTGGAATCAGATACAGATGTAAACACACACACACATACTGGAATCATATACAGATACAGATGTAAACACACACACACACGCACACACTGGAATCAGATACAGATGTAAAAACACACACACACACACACACACACACACACACACTGGAATCATATACAGATTCAGATGTAAACACACACACACACACACACACACAAACACACACACACTGGAATCATATACAGTTATACAGTTACAGATGTAAACACACACACACACACACACACACACACACACACACACACACACACACACAAAACTAAACCTAAAAACTGAACATATTCTCATGTAACTGAAAAAATTATATCAATGAAAAAATGTTAACATAGTGTTGAAATGATCCTCAGAAAACACATGTTCCTGTTTGCTGAAATGTCTGTAAATGTGCACATGAAATCATTTATCAGGCCTCACAACACCTAAAACACACACACACCTAAGAGACTCTTGATCATAATTTCTACTAACATTGTAATATTGTAGGCGCTCTCCTCTGAGGAGGCATCATTGTGTAAGGCTCTATAAATCTGCTCCGTAACGTGTCTGCTCGTGTGCCATCATGAAGTCTTTCCTTGTGCATCACACTGTGGCTCGTCCCGCTCCAAAGTGCTTAATAGCTCTGCATCATTGGGCAGCCATTAGCGTTAGCCACGTGGTACTAGCGGTGCGGCGACAGATGTGTGGTGGGCTCAGGTTGGACGGGGGCCCATAACGGGAGCTGGCCGTCACAAGCCATCATCTGCTCAGCTTTGATTAATGTTGTAAGTGACTGTGTGAATACCACTGTGGGACTGCAGAAGAGAAAGGTTAGCCTCTCACAAAGGACCAACAAGAGTATGCCACAGGAATAATGAACACGACTCCTCTCTCTCTCTCTCTCTCTCTCTCTCTCTCTCTCTCTCTCTCTCTCTCTCTCTCTCTCTCTCTCTCTCTCTCTCCCTCTCTCTCTCTCGCTCTCTGGCTGCTGGTGCATTGTGGGTCTGATCTCAGCTTCCTGTGAACATGTTTGCGTGGCTCCTCCCTGCTTCAAGGCGTCGGTTATAGAAACACATGAATTATTGATTGGCTGTGATAATAGGAAAAGATATAACTATGTCATATCCAGCTGTCTTATGTAAGGATTAAGAGCGTTCATCTCAGTAAATACCAGATACATATTTCGGCTCAGAGGAATCACAGTGGAATCTCACTGAATTGGTGCAGTCTGGAGAGGATGTGTCCCCTTATTAAAGAGGTTTAACCCTTTAAGGACCCTAACACTATGTGCCAGTGGTAATAATTAGTGCTCATTTCAGGCAGTGTGGTGTCTGTTCATAACCACGCTGTGAAGGACGGCAAACCCTGAACGATTACAAGATAAAGAGAAGCCTGATTCCACCGGGTATATTTGAGTTTAAACGTCCTTGGAAACACAGTTGATTAATTTTTGATGCAGCGTTTATTTATTTGCAAGCTGTGACTGCTACGACATTTCACTGTGGATTTTAAAAAAACGCCTAATAAATACGTTCAGCAAATCTATTTGATGAAATCTCTCTGATTTAATCCAAATATTATGCAATCTCACTGTGAATACAGACCACTCTAAGAATGTAAGGGTAGTAAATAAAGCCAAAAGAAGCAAACCAGGTCCATTACAGACCCAGGACAGGCCCAGGACAGACCCAGGACAGGTCTATTACAGGTCCATTACAGACCCAGGACAGACCCAGGACAGGCCCAGAACAGGTCCATTACAGACCCAGGACAGGTTCAGAACAGGTCCATTACAGACCCAGGACAGGTCCAGAACAGGCCCAGGACAGGCCCAGAACAGACCCAGGACAGGCCCAGAACAGGTCCGTTACAGGTCCATTACAGACCGAGGACAGGCACAGGACATGCCCAGGACAGACCCAGGACAGGCCCAGAACAGGTCCATTACAGGTCCATTACAGACCCAGAACAGGCCCAGGACAGGCCCAGGACAGACCCAGGACAGGCCCAGAACAGACCCAGAACAGGCCCAGAACAGACCCAGAACAGGCCCAGGACAGGCCCAGGACAGACCCAGGACAGGCCCAGGACAGGTCCATTACAAACCCAGGACAGACCCAGCCCTCAGTACATTCCCTCTCGTGTCATCTTCTTGCCTCACCATCTGTAACAGATCAATAAATGAAATGCTGTTTAAACTGAATTAAATGTTCCACTTGTTGGGACGTGGTGGCTCTCAAACCCCACAGTGCACCACATTAGTTCACTCCACCCACAATCCACCCCCTCTCCACCTCCCACCCACTCCACCCCATTATACACCCCTAATTCCAGTCCTGTCCAATCCCCCCCCCCCCCCCATGCCCTGTCCACCCCCACCCCAACTTCACCCCCCCTCCCTAAAGTCTAATCCAAAGCATTTAGCTTCCCTTATATATATACAATTAAACGCACCAGTAAGTTCTGCGTTTTCATTACGGTGGAGCTGAAACAGCCCCAGTGTTGGGCTGCGGGGTAGTGGGTGGGGCTGCGGGGTAGTGGGTGGGGCAACAGAGGCTTGAAATGACCACCAGTGTAATTGCATGGGCTGTGTTTACATTCATTCATGAAACAGAGCTAACGGCTTTCATCCCCACCTGTCACACTTTTGATTGGCGAGTCAGAGAGCATCCAAGCACTGCACATACAACCCTAAGATGCAATTACTGACCACACACACACACACACACACACACACACACACACACACACACACACACACACACAGTCTCCTGCACTGTTTGGTTTCATCTCCGCACATGATCAGGTTTTCATGCATTGGATCCAACAAAATGTAGGAAATGTAGGTGCACTGAAGCACATCTGTTATTGATTACCTGCCCTGCGCAGGAGGACAAATGTGATGTACATATATAACCAGGCAGCTGTCAGGGGACAGAACAGGGTTGCCCAAACCCCACGTACCACACCTGCATCCCTGCATACACCTACATATATTCTACACATTATATTCTACATACGTTATATTCTACATGTGCTGTATTCTACACGTTATATTCTACATATGTTATATTCTACATGTGTTAGATTCTACATATGTTATATTCTACATATGTTATATTCTACATGTGCTGTATTCTACACGTTATATTCTACATATGTTATATTCTACATGTGCTGTATTCTACACGTTATATTCTACATATGTTATATTCTACATGTGCTGTATTCTACACGTTATATTCTACATATGTTATATTCTACATGTGTTAGATTCTACATATGTTATATTCTACATATGTTATATTCTACATGTGCCGTATTCTACACGTTATATTCTACATATGTTATATTCTACATGTGCTGTATTCTACACGTTATATTCTACATATGCTATATTCTACATGTGTTAGATTCAACATATGTTATATTCTACACGTTATATTCTACATATGTTATATTCTACATATGCTATATTCTACACGTTATATTCTACATATGCTATATTCTATATGTGCTATACTCTACATCAGGGGTACCCACAGTTTTCAGCTTGCGAGCTACTTATAAGATGACCAAGTCAGAAAGATCTACCGGGGTGGCGGCGAACGTAATTTGTTGAGCTGGGGGGGGTGGGGGGGGGGGGGGGGGGTGGCGAACGTAATTTGTTGAGTGGATTGCAGATTGGCTACCGTGAATGTCAATCAAAATACAACCGTCAGTGCAGATGTGCGATTCATCTACTACTATTTTATGTGACGCGATCTACGCACATTCCTTCGCGATCGACCGACACTTCCTTCCATCGACGTAATGAGCACCCCTGCTCTACATGTTATATTCTACATACGTTATATTCTACATGTGCTGTTTTCTACACGTTATATTCTACATATGCTATATTCTACATGTGTTAGATTCTACATATGTTATATTCTACATACGTTATATTCTACATGTGCTGTATTCTACACGTTATATTCTACATATGCTATATTCTACATGTGTTAGATTCTACATATGTTATATTCTACATACGTTATATTCTACATACGTTATATTCTACATGTGCTGTATTCTACACGTTATATTCTACATATGCTATATTCTACATGTGTTAGATGCTACATATGTTATATTCTACATACGTTATATTCTACATATGCTATATTCTACATATGCTATATTCTATATGTGCTATACTCTACATATGTTATATTCTACATGTTATATTCTACATGTTATATTTTACATGTGATTGCTGGATAGTGTGCATGCTGCATGCTATAAAAACTCCTGTTTCCTCTTAACTAATCGTAATGAGTAGATACACACGACACTTTTATGGCCAAAGGCTATGAGCATTATAATTTAAACATACATGATTGTAACATTTAGTATAAGACAACTACAGCAGTTGTGACCAGAGATCACTGGGGGGTTTTGGTCCAGACACAATGTTTGTTTGTGTTGAATCTCTAGAACATTTTGAAAGCTTTCCTATAAAACCACTGAGACAGCTGTGTCTGTTGTCACATGAGTGGAAAGTATAACAGAAATGACAAAACTCCAGTGAAAGCCATCCGGCCCTGTTAATGTGGAAGGTAAGAAACTCCTCGGTCTGCTTTCTAATGATGAAAAGCAAACATGTGTGTGTGTGTCTGGTCTGACCTGGGACCTGCCACTCTGATGAGAGGGCCGTCTACAGTGCTGCCGCATCCCACCAATTCCATTCAGCCAATCACAGGGGAGCGGGCGTGGCCTCATGAGGCCTGTAATACCGCTATAAACTCACGTCTGGCGTGTTGACCCAGCGCTGTGCAAACACATACACCCACCTGGAGCAGCACATTCCCTGCGTGGCCAGCCTGTCCCACGGGCATGTTGGGGTCGCACTCCTGTTTTCACACCTCAGGCAATCAAACAGCCGCTTCCAGCTAAACCTTGTTCCACTCCTGGGGTTTGAGCTACAACAACATTCACTTACAAGGTGCAAATCACCACGCAATGCAAATAGCCCCACAGACAGCCAAGGTGCACATCACCACGCAATAAATATAAATAAATATAAATAAATATAGCCCTACGGACAGCCAAGCTTGGGAGAATCCAAGAAAACAAACAAAACAGGTCAACTGCTTTCCCCTCGCTTCAAACTAAACCCAGAAGCCACTCAGAGCCAGTGAGGTGAGAGGCTTCACAGCAGCTGCTGGTGGAAGATCTGAGAAGCTATGAAAGCTGTGGCCATGAGTAATGTCCATCCAGATGTGGAAGGAGATCAGTCAGGCATGGAGATGACACATCGAGAAATACAACCAGTGACCAACAGTTAACAGCAGAGCAACACTGTAATCTAACAGGAATGGTTGTCTGAACCATCCTGGTTATGATGGCACGCGTGGATGAGGAGGGGCGTAGCTTTGGTCTTTCACCGTTCCAGGTATTTGTTCACTGTAACATTTTACAAGATGTCACTCATTTCTGAATTATGTAGTGAATTAAAAACTGAGGGTTCTCTTTCCTGGCCAAACTCTACAGTCTCAGTCTTTGATCGTTGATAATGGTTTAAGGGTTTGATTTAAGGTTCTGATTTAAGGGTTTGGTTTAAGGGTTTGGTTTAAGAGTTTGATTTAAGGGTTTGGTTGAAGGGTTTGGTTGAAGGGTTTGGTTTAAGAGTTTGGTTGAAGGGTTTGGTTTAAGGGTTTGATTTAAGGGTTTGGTTGAAGGGTTTGATTTAAGGGTTTGGTTTAAGAGTTTGGTTTAAGAGTTTGATTTAAGGGTTTGGTTTAAGGGTTTGGTTGAAGGGTTTGGTTGAAGAGTTTGATTTAAGGGTTTGGTTTAAGGGTTTGGTTGAAGGGTTTGGTTGAAGGGTTTGATTTACATTTACATTTACATTTATGGCATTTAGCAGACGCTCTTATCCAGAGCGACTTACAAAAGTGCTATGTAGTTGCTTGGAATCTCCAAGGTAGAATAGATAGTCCTGAACACAAGGTACTCTAAGCTGGAAAAACCACTAGACGAAAGTCAAATGATACCTAACAATTATACCTGAATATACACATCCCCTGAGGAAAAAGACAGTAAACAATTCCTATAACCCAATTATGCACAATACCTGAGGAAAGAGACGATAAAGTACAATAGACAAAGCATAATTATGCAAAGTGCACTTGAAAGAGGTGGGTCTTCAGTCGGCGTCTGAAGACAGCAAGTGACTCCGATGTTCGGACACACAAGGGAAGTTCATTCCACCACCTTGGAGCCAGGACAGAGAAAAGTCTGGATGCTTGTCTCCCATGTGTCCTGGATGATGGAGGGTCAAGACGAGACATACTTGAGGCGCGGAGGGCTCTAGGTATGCATCTGGGTTTTACCATGGCCATCAAGTAAGGAGGAGCTGGACCATTCTTTGCTTTGTAGCAAAAGCAAAGGGTTTGGTTGAAGGGTTTGGTTTAAGAGTTTGATTTAAGGTTCTGATTTAAGGGTTTGATTTAAGGGTTTGGTTTAAGGGTTTGGTTTAAGGGCAGTAAAGGTGTTGTGAACCTGGTCGAAGCTGTCCTAGATAACTGACAGCACAGATTCACTAAATAAACTCAGGAAACTGTGGCTTTGGTCTTCAGCATACACAGAGCATGCTGTAACTTCACTCTACAGCTCTGTTCTCCTGCACATCTCTTCACCTCTCCACTCTCACCTAGCTGGTCCCAGAACAAACAAGCCGCTCTCTTCCAAATGAAATTCCCTTCACATGAAGAAGCAAAATCAAAAGGCTGCGAGGTCTCTGTGACCTTCCGATTCAACCTGCCAAGCTTCTCAGCCAGGTTGCTGTAGGATCTACCCTAGGTAATGAGATGTCCAACCACTGAAGTCTTCTCCAGAGCTGTACTGCATGCATAACAGCTCCCAGCAGAGCTGTCAAAGCTCGTGCTTCTGAAGAACCATCCTACCCGTCAGAGCGTGGAGGGTTAAGATGTACTTTGTCTGAAGCAATATTCAGCGGCTCTTTGGGCCGGGCTTCTCAGCAGGCCTTGCTAATGATTTGTAGCCTACAAACCCTGGACACTCTCAGGTGGGACGATCTGAGTCAGGCGGAGCACTGTGATGAAACACCACAGATAAAATAAACTGACAGTTGCAACTCATTGTGAGGAGCAGACAGTACCCAGCAGCCTTGACTGTATCTCTACCGCTCTCTCTCTCTCCCAGTATCTATCTCTCCATCACACTCTCTCTCCCAGTAACTATCTCTCCATCACTCTCTCTCTCTCAGTATCTATCTCTCCATCACTCTGTCTCTCTCAGTATCTATCTCTCCATCACATTCTCTCTCTCTCTCTCTCTCTCCCAATCTCTTTCTTTCCATCACGCTCTCTCTCTCTCTCTCTCTCTCTCTCAACCATTCTCTCCATCAACTGGCAACCTGAGATGATGATGATGATGGTGTGTGTGGGGGTAAGTGTGTGTGTGTGTGGGGGGGGATAAGTGTATGTGTGTGTGTGTGTGTGTGTGTGTGTGTGTGTGTGTGTGTGTGTGAGGGGGAATAAGTGTAAGTGTGTGTGTGGGGGGGGGGGGAATAAGTGTGTGTGTGTGTGTGTGTGTGTGTGTGTGGATGTAGGAGGGTAAAGGAAGCAAATATAATGTAAACAAAACTTTTCCCTTATTAACTCTAATCCTTTTATATCAGTAGATTAAGCAAGAATTACCCTCCCTCTCTCTCTCCTCCTCCCTCCCTCTCTTTCTCCTCCATATCTCTCTCCCCCTCCACCCACTCTTTCCCTCTGTCTTTTTTCTCCAGTGTTGCCCATGACACACTTCAGTCAATATGTTCCTGCTGGTTGTGTCCACGTGTGCACGTGAGACACGTTCCAGAATGCCTTCATCCTGCATGCTCTTCACCTCACGTGGTCATGAATGGAAACGTTTGCTGTGCCTATTATGTTAAGCTATTATACTGATTAAACTGGGTTGAGTTATCTGAGTATGTTTATTCATTAAACTGTGTTGAGTTATGTCAGTATATATTTTTATATATTCATTGGTTGCGCAGATTTTAGGTTATGTCGTAAAGATTTAATTGATTACCCCTGGTGTAGGGTGTGTGTGAGGGTGTAGGGTATGTGTGAGGGTGTAGGGTGTGTGTGAGGGTATAGGGTGTGTGTGAGGGTGTAGGGTGTGTGTGAGGGTATAGGGTGTGTATGAGGGTGTAGGGTGTGTGTGATGGTATAGGGTGTGTGTGAGGGTGTAGGGTATGTGTGAGGGTATAGGGTGTGTGTGAGGGTATAGGGTGTGTGTGAGGGTGTAGGGTGTGTGTGAGGGTATAGGGTGTGTGTGAGGGTGTAGGGTATGGGTGAGGGTATAGGGTGTGTGTGAGGGTGTAGGGTTTGTGTGAGGGTATATGGTGTGTGTGAGGGTATAGGGTGTGTGTGAGGGTGTAGGGTATGTGTGAGGGTGTAGGGTGTGTGTGAGAGCTTCTGAAACAGATTTTGTCTGCCAAGGTAAACAAATCATTAAGATTAACTTTGCAGTTGATTCCTTATAAGCCATTTTTGCATTTGCCCCTTTAGTCATTTTAAAAGTGAAGTCCACAGTTTAAAAGTCTGCCTAATAGTGAGTTCTCTCTCCACACACCCTCACACACACACACACACACACACACACACACACACACACACACACACACACACACACACACACACACACACACACACACACACACACACACCCTACACTCTCACACACACCCTCACACACACCCTACACCCTCACACACACCCTACACTCACACACTCCCTCACACACACCCTACTCCCTCACACACACCCTACACCCTCACACACACCCTACACTCACACACACCCTCACACACACCCTACTCCCTCACACACACCCTACACTCACACACACCCTCACACACACCCTACTCCCTCACACACACCCTACACTCACACACACCCTCACACACCCCACTCCCTCACACACACCCTACACTCACACACACCCTCACACACACCCTACACTCACACACACCCTCACACACACCCTACTCCCTCATACACACCCTACACTCACACACACCCTCACACACACTCTCACACACACCCTACACTCACACACACCCTCACACACACCCTACTCCCACACACACACCCTACACTCTCACACACACTCTCACACACACCCTACACTCACACACACCCTCACACACACCCTACACTCACACACACCCTCACACACACCCTACTCCCTCACACACACCCTACACTCTCACACACACTCTCACACACACTCTCACACACACCCTACACTCACACACACCCTCACACACACCCTACTCCCACACACACACCCTACACTCTCACACACACTCTCACACACACCCTACACTCACACACACCCTCACACACACACCCTCACACACACACACACTCACACACACCCTCTCACACACACCCTCACACACACACACACACACACACACACACACACACACACACCCTACTCCCTCACACACACTCTCTCCATGGCAGCAGCCTGTGGGTATGCGGTGAGGCCATTGAGGGGGCGGTCCTTGGAGGCTGACTCAACATGGCTGCTCCGCCCTCACCCCAACATTTGCTCCGCCCCCACCCCAACAGTTGCTCCGCCCCCCCTTCATCAGCACCAGATCAAGGGTGGAGTTCCTGGCTGGAGAGTTACCACATCTGACATTTAGTGGTTTGTCCTGTCTGTCTGTCTGTCTGTCTGTCTGTCTGTCTCTCAGCCTGTACTGTAGTTATCCTGCTGCCTTTAGCCAGACCACCACACACACACACACACACACACACACACACACACACTAGACTGCTTCAGAGACAACATACAATGTGAATCTCAGTGTCTAAAATATTTTATTTTTCCTTCTTCAATGTATAGTAATAAAGAGAAAGACAAGGACAACTAACGCAGACCCGTATCTGTACAGAGCTGATTAATTCCTCTCCTCATGTTTCGAGCACACTCAAATAACCCAGACTGCTTTTGTCCATGAAACGTCAACATCAGCGTGACTCTGTGTAATTGAATTAAATATCCACTCCTCTGGGTTTTAGCATGAAACACCATCATCATTCCAGAGTAGTCAAGGCAGCTGCTGCTAACCTGATAATTACCCGTGCTGATATAAGTACATGTGCCAAGGCAAATATTTTGTTAATTATCCATATTTAATGTCGCTGTTAACACTGGCCCTTTTCCTGAGGTCCAGCAGATGCTGTTAAATTTCACCCCATAGATACACAGTTATGACATGTAATAACTACGTGAATATAAAAGAGATTAATAATTTAGAGGGAGCTAACAAATTAGGGCCATCATTAAAATGAAGAAAGGAAAAGTGGGTGGAAATAGTTCAGATTCACATCATCTGCATGAAGCTCCACGTTGGAGGTAATGTGAGCTTCCACTCTGCTCGGCCCGTAAAGAATTACGGCATTAATTCAACACACTGCCCTTATTGCCTCTGTTCGTTTCAGGTCCCTGGAGCGGTCAACAGTAGTGCCATGATAACAGCATTTCTGGCCACAGTGACTCTCAGACATCTATTTCAACATCAGCCCTATTCCTTCCCAACTCCACAGAGAGACGTAAAGGTGCAGCGCACTGGCTGAAGTGGCTAGTCAGATGCTAACATGCTAAAGTGGCTAGTCAGATGCTAAAATGAAAAATGACTAGTCAGATGCCAACAGAGCTCACCACTGGGGGAGATAATCACCATCATGCTTTAATGCTAGTTAGACATCACTAGTTTTGACTATGAGGCTCATTGGAGTTTGATTTGCGCTTATTTCTTTGTTGGCAACATGTCCATTGTTAGGAGACGCCTCCCTTTAACAGGTTTAGGGTGGAAGAGGAATCACTGCACTACACCTCTATGTGAGCCTATGTCCATGTGTAGCAAAAGACTTGCTGACAGCAGACATAACAGCCATGTGCTCTCTCATAGGGCAATAACAGACTGTTACACTAATAACAGACCGTTACACTAATAACAGACCGTTACACTAATAACAGACCGTTACACTAATCACAGACAGTTACACTAATAACAGACAGTTACACTAATAAGTTATTAGTGTAACTGTCTGTTATTAATGTAACGGTCTGTTATTAGTGTAACGGTCTGTTATTAGTATAACTGTCTGACCGTTACACTAATAACAGACCGTTATACTAATAACAGACAGTTACACTAATAACAGACCGTTATACTAATAACAGACCGTTACACTAATAACAGACCGTTACACTAATAACAGACTGTTATACTAATAACAGACCGTTACACTAATAACAGACGGTTATACTAATAACAGACCGTTACACTAATAACAGACTGTTATACTAATAACAGACAGTTACACTAATAACAGACTGCCCTCCATAGAACTAATGCGAACACAGAGTAACATCGTTTTAGCTCCAGTTAGACAGACAAACTTTTTGTGTTGTCATCAGGCATGGAAAGTATGATTCTGATCTCCATTGATTCTGACCACTGTCATTCAATCTTGTGTAGAGCAGTATTAAGGATTAGGACTAATCTGGCCCTAGGTAAGGTTATGGTTATTGTTAGGGTTAAACTAGCCCCAGGTTATGATTATTGTTAGGGTTAAACTAACCCCAGGTGGGCTGTTTGGTGACGTCCTTGTGTGTTTTTAACCATTATATGCATGTTTTCACATCACAGAGACAAAACGTTTGCATTCATCATCCTGTCTGTCAGGTTCACACAGTCACAGATATCAGCATGAAGGGATGCACAATTCCCCGAGTGTAAACATCCTGGGATTGCCTTGAAAGCACCACGGCCTCCCCAGGAAACGCTCTCTTCACCAAACACCGCGCTGCAGGCTCTGTCTTGTTAAACCTGTGATGCTGCTATTTTTTTCCTCCACTGTTCAAAATTTCTATTTGAATTGCAATGAAAAGGATGAGGGCAGGTGTATGCTTGCAGTCTCAGTTTAACCTCCGGTTCCTTCCAATAATCCTTCTGAGACCTTCTGAGACCTTCTGAGACCTGCCAGGTGCCTGCAGAGTAGATTATATTTCACTGTAACCTGAAGTGGGGCAGAAAAGCACTTTTGCCCCCAAGGATGTGCATCCAGGTGGGTGAAAACATTAAGAGGGTAACTGATCACACACATTCTGGGCCTTTATAGATCTGACGGTGACTGGATGGACATGCATGAGTAAGATGAGGAAGATGAGGAAGATGCTACGCAGAGACTCATTTGTGTTTTCACATAAAGATTCTTTTGAATTGTACATAAAGTTTCTTTTGATTTAAAATCAAACATGTTGTTATTTTTAAGAATTAAACTATTAGCTGTATGAGCTGAATATTATAGCTACTTGGACAAGGCACATTCTGTTATAGTAGAGTTTTAGTACTATGTTAAAGCTTTGTCCTTCAACAAACACTCAAGTCAAACCCATGATGCTTTTTCTCATTTTCACGTCCAATATTCGGAATCATTTTTTAAATATTCTTTGAAAGACAACAAAAGAACACAAGGCTCTTCTCCCCCGCCCAGTCAGACAGGCCCTCAGTGAAATCCCTGGTTCCTGTCAGCTCCTTGCCAAGAACACCTTCGGACACACAAAGCAAGACAACGAAACAGCCCCAGGACGCCACTCACTTGTTTGAACAGAGTATGTGCACGGCTACAAGCTTTCAGCTTCACCCTGTCCCACAGCTGAACTGAGGAGCATGTGAGATCA
>NC_135225.1:550000-551542 GCF_052324685.1 Brachyhypopomus gauderio | reverse complement strand
TTGGAAGTCAAAGTGGACGACGACGAAGAAGAGTGCAAACTGGAATACTTGGGCTCGGGCAAACTGGTGTGAGGCATGGCGAACGCCTGCTTGCTGTTCAGAGACATCATCATCATGCTTGCGACCGAGCCTCGGCAAGTTCCTTTTAATAAGTTAAGACTCCGCCTTCTTCGACTAGAGTTCAAGCCCAGTTGCTTCGCCGACGTCTCAAGACGCACTGTGATTCAAGTGGCAGCGAGAGGGGAGAGGATGATGTACCGAGTCTCTAGATAGCACATCTATTATTACCTACTGGCCTGGGAACTCCTGCTCGCGCCGTGGCGTTGCTGGCGATGTGTCGCGAGCGCCAGTAAAAAGCCATGCAGCCTGGCGTCGCGAGCGCGCCCTCGCTAATCTCCTCCGCTCAAGGGCTGTGGCCCATCACCTCCGATCATCACCTCGGACCAGCTGCTATCACGCCGCTCCGCACGTCTTACGATTTCCTCTGACAAAATTCTTATTTTGCCTCATGGAAATTATGTCTCTGGTGAGTTCCTCTTCGCTCACGTTTTGGAACGAGAAGAAAAAAAAGTTAAGTCTGTGTCCTCTTCGCGCAAATCTCCAAACACTCCTGTGCAAAATAATACGATCTGACCTCTATTCCTGCATCTGCCGTTTCGATGTTGAATTTGATTATAAGATAACTGTGACGGGTGCGCGGTTCTTCGACTACATTCAATGCTGCAGGGACTCGATCTGTGCTCCAAGGCGAAGGGCAGGCAGCATCTCTCTCTCTCTCTCTCTCTCTCTCTCTCTCTCTCTCTTGCTGGCTCGCTCGCTCGCACGCCTACTCTCCCTCTCTCTATCTCTTCGTTCTGCGCTCACACTCTCTCGTCTGTACCTGAAAAACCTTTCATGATTTATTATTCTTCATTAGCCACGCCGCCGCTGGGGACCCCGCGCATGGGCAGTCCTCACAAAGCTCATTTGGAGCGACGACAGCTCCAGCACGAGCCTTGTCTACCCTTAACGGCGGAACTGCATTAATAGTTATTTAAAAATACCAAAATTTGCCAATGATAAATCTTAGCTTATCGAAACGAAATCAAGTGAAAAAATCGGTCAACAGTGGGGATCGAATTTGTATCTGTAAACAGAGGAGGTCGTAGCCGTGGTCCGGGTGAACATGAAGAAATCACCATGAACAGATCCATCAGATCCATCAGCCGCGATCCCCGTTGAGCGAAATAAATCAGAGGAGCGCGCGTGACTATCATTACATTATTACGGGGTTTTTGAGACAGCAAAGATCGCATCAATTAAATTATATCCGTTGAAATTAGGAAATATCAAAGCCAAATTTCATTCAAACTTCAAACAGCTTTTCAATAAGATATCTGTTTTCATTCATTTATAGCAGTAAAATGTATTAGTTAATTTTGTATTTTCTTATTATGAATGTAATAAATAGGAAACCAGTTTGGGGTGACGTGCCTACAGCACGAGTCCGCTGGCCACCGTGTCTGAAGTATTTTTATTAATGGCGGGAAAAGTGGCTATTTT